>NC_060179.1:242500-255000 GCF_021184085.1 Oncorhynchus gorbuscha | reverse complement strand
CCTCACCTGATTACACAGGATAACAGATCAACACACTGTTCTGCTAGAGTCCTCTTCCTCCTCACCTGATTACACAGGATAACAGATCAACACACTGTTCTGCTAGAGTCCTCTTCCCCCTCACCTGATTACACAGGATAACAGATCAACACACTGTTCTGCTAGGGTCCTCTTCCCCCTCACCTGATTACACAGGATAACAGATCAACACACTGTTCTGCTAGAGTCCTTTTCCCCCTCACCTGATTACACAGGATAACAGATCAACACACTGTTCTGCTAGAGTCCTCTTCCCCCTCACCTGATTACACAGGATAACAGATCAACACACTGTTCTGCTAGGGTCCTCTTCCTCCTCACCTGATTACACAGGATAACAGATCAACACACTGTTCTGCTAGAGTCCTCTTCCTCCTCACCTGATTACACAGGATAACAGATCAACACACTGTTCTGCTAGAGTCCTCTTCCCCCTCACCTGATTACACAGGATAACAGATCAACACACTGTTCTGCTAGGGTCCTCTTCCCCCTCACCTGATTACACAGGATAACAGATCAACACACTGTTCTGCTAGAGTCCTCTTCCCCCTCACCTGATTACACAGGATAACAGATCAACACACTGTTCTGCTAGAGTCCTCTTCCCCTCACCTGATTACACAGGATAACAGATCAACACACTGTTCTGCTAGAGTCCTCTTCCCCTCACCTGATTACACAGGATAACAGATCAACACACTGTTCTGCTAGGGTCCTCTTCCCCTCACCTGATTACACAGGATAACAGATCAACACACTGTTCTGCTAGAGTCCTCTTCCCCCTCACCTGATTACACAGGATAACAGATCAACACACTGTTCTGCTAGAGTCCTCTTCCCCCTCACCTGATTACACAGGATAACAGATCAACACACTGTTCTGCTAGAGTCCTCTTCCCCCTCACCTGATTACACAGGATAACAGATCAACACACTGTTCTGCTAGGGTCCTCTTCCCCTCACCTGATTACACAGGATAACAGATCAACACACTGTTCTGCTAGAGTCCTCTTCCCCCTCACCTGATTACACAGGATAACAGATCAACACACTGTTCTGCTAGGGTCCTCTTCCCCCTCACCTGATTACACAGGATAACAGATCAACACACTGTTCTGCTAGAGTCCTCTTCCCCCTCACCTGATTACACAGGATAACAGATCAACACACTGTTCTGCTAGGGTCCTCTTCCCCCTCACCTGATTACACAGGATAACAGATCAACACACTGTTCTGCTAGAGTCCTCTTCCCCCTCACCTGATTACACAGGATAACAGATCAACACACTGTTCTGCTAGGGTCCTCTTCCCCTCACCTGATTACACAGGATAACAGATCAACACACTGTTCTGCTAGGGTCCTCTTCCCCTCACCTGATTACACAGGATAACAGATCAACACACTGTTCTGCTAGGGTCCTCTTCCCCCTCACCTGATTACACAGGATAACAGATCAACACACTGTTCTGCTAGAGTCCTCTTCCCCCTCACCTGATTACACAGGATAACAGATCAACACACTGTTCTGCTAGAGTCCTCTTCCCCTCACCTGATTACACAGGATAACAGATCAACACACTGTTCTGCTAGGGTCCTCTTCCCCCTCACCTGATTACACAGGATAACAGATCAACACACTGTTCTGCTAGAGTCCTCTTCCCCCTCACCTGATTACACAGGATAACAGATCAACACACTGTTCTGCTAGGGTCCTCTTCCCCCTCACCTGATTACACAGGATAACAGATCAACACACTGTTCTGCTAGAGTCCTCTTCCCCCTCACCTGATTACACAGGATAACAGATCAACACACTGTTCTGCTAGGGTCCTCTTCCCCCTCACCTGATTACACAGGATAACAGATCAACACACTGTTCTGCTAGAGTCCTCTTCCCCTCACCTGATTACACAGGATAACAGATCAACACACTGTTCTGCTAGGGTCCTCTTCCCCCTCACCTGATTACACAGGATAACAGATCAACACACTGTTCTGCTAGGGTCCTCTTCCCCCTCACCTGATTACACAGGATAACAGATCAACACACTGTTCTGCTAGGGTCCTCTTCTTCCCCTCACCTGATTACACAGGATAACAGATCAACACACTGTTCTGCTAGAGTCCTCTCCCCCTCACCTGATTACACAGGATAACAGATCAACACACTGTTCTGCTAGGGTCCTCTTCCCCCTCACCTGATTACACAGGATAACAGATCAACACACTGTTCTGCTAGGGTCCTCTTCCTCCTCACCTGATTACACAGGATAACAGATCAACACACTGTTCTGCTATGGTCCTCTTCCCCCTCACCTGATTACACAGGATAACAGATCAACACACTGTTCTGCTAGGGTCCTCTTCCTCCTCACCTGATTACACAGGATAACAGATCAACACACTGTTCTGCTAGGGTCCTCTTCCCCCTCACCTGATTACACAGGATAACAGATCAACACACTGTTCTGCTAGGGTCCTCTTCCTCCTCACCTGATTACACAGGATAACAGATCAACACACTGTTCTGCTAGGGTCCTCTTCCCCTTCACCTGATTACACAGGATAACAGATCAACACACTGTTCTGCTAGAGTCCTCTTCCCCCTCACCTGATTACACAGGATAACAGATCAACACACTGTTCTGCTAGAGTCCTCTTCCCCCTCACCTGATTACACAGGATAACAGATCAACACACTGTTCTGCTAGGGTCCTCTTCCCCCTCACCTGATTACACAGGATAACAGATCAACACACTGTTCTGCTAGGGTCCTCTTCCCCCTCACCTGATTACACAGGATAACAGATCAACACACTGTTCTGCTAGGGTCCTCTTCCTCCTCACCTGATTACACAGGATAACAGATCAACACACTGTTCTGCTAGGGTCCTCTTCCTCCTCACCTGATTACACAGGATAACAGATCAACACACTGTTCTGCTAGGGTCCTCTTCCTCCTCACCTGATTACACAGGATAACAGATCAACACACTGTTCTGCTAGAGTCCTCTTCCCCCTCACCTGATTACACAGGATAACAGATCAACACACTGTTCTGCTAGGGTCCTCTTCCTCCTCACCTGATTACACAGGATAACAGATCAACACACTGTTCTGCTAGGGTCCTCTTCCCCTCACCTGATTACACAGGATAACAGATCAACACACTGTTCTGCTAGAGTCCTCTTCCTCCTCACCTGATTACACAGGATAACAGATCAACACACTGTTCTGCTAGAGTCCTCTTCCTCCTCACCTGATTACACAGGATAACAGATCAACACACTGTTCTGCTAGAGTCCTCTTCCTCCTCACCTGATTACACAGGATAACAGATCAACACACTGTTCTGCTAGGGTCCTCTTCCTCCTCACCTGATTACACAGGATAACAGATCAACACACTGTTCTGCTAGGGTCCTCTTCCTCCTCACCTGATTACACAGGATAACAGATCAACACACTGTTCTGCTAGGGTCCTCTTCCTCCTCACCTGATTACACAGGATAACAGATCAACACACTGTTCTGCTAGGGTCCTCTTCCTCCTCACCTGATTACACAGGATAACAGATCAACACACTGTTCTGCTAGGGTCCTCTTCCTCCTCACCTGATTACACAGGATAACAGATCAACACACTGTTCTGCTAGGGTCCTCTTCCTCCTCACCTGATTACACAGGATAACAGATCAACACACTGTTCTGCTAGAGTCCTCTTCCCCCTCACCTGATTACACAGGATAACAGATCAACACACTGTTCTGCTAGGGTCCTCTTCCTCCTCACCTGATTACACAGGATAACAGATCAACACACTGTTCTGCTAGGGTCCTCTTCCCCCTCACCTGATTACACAGGATAACAGATCAACACACTGTTCTGCTAGAGTCCTCTTCCTCCTCACCTGATTACACAGGATAACAGATCAACACACTGTTCTGCTAGAGTCCTCTTCCTCCTCACCTGATTACACAGGATAACAGATCAACACACTGTTCTGCTAGAGTCCTCTTCCTCCTCACCTGATTACACAGGATAACAGATCAACACACTGTTCTGCTAGGGTCCTCTTCCTCCTCACCTGATTACACAGGATAACAGATCAACACACTGTTCTGCTAGGGTCCTCTTCCTCCTCACCTGATTACACAGGATAACAGATCAACACACTGTTCTGCTAGGGTCCTCTTCCTCCTCACCTGATTACACAGGATAACAGATCAACACACTGTTCTGCTAGGGTCCTCTTCCTCCTCACCTGATTACACAGGATAACAGATCAACACACTGTTCTGCTAGGGTCCTCTTCCTCCTCACCTGATTACACAGGATAACAGATCAACACACTGTTCTGCTAGGGTCCTCTTCCCCCTCACCTGATTACACAGGATAACAGATCAACACACTGTTCTGCTAGGGTCCTCTTCCTCCTCACCTGATTACACAGGATAACAGATCAACACACTGTTCTGCTAGGGTCCTCTTCCCCCTCACCTGATTACACAGGATAACAGATCAACACACTGTTCTGCTAGAGTCCTCTTCCCCTCACCTGATTACACAGGATAACAGATCAACACACTGTTCTGCTAGAGTCCTCTTCCCCCTCACCTGATTACACAGGATAACAGATCAACACACTGTTCTGCTAGGGTCCTCTTCCCCCTCACCTGATTACACAGGATAACAGATCAACACACTGTTCTGCTAGGGTCCTCTTCCCCTCACCTGATTACACAGGATAACAGATCAACACACTGTTCTGCTAGGGTCCTCTTCCTCCTCACCTGATTACACAGGATAACAGATCAACACACTGTTCTGCTAGGGTCCTCTTCCTCCTCACCCGATTACACAGGATAACAGATCAACACACTGTTCTGCTAGGGTCCTCTTCCTCCTCACCTGATTACACAGGATAACAGATCAACACACTGTTCTGCTAGAGTCCTCTTCCCCCTCACCTGATTACACAGGATAACAGATCAACACACTGTTCTGCTAGGGTCCTCTTCCTCCTCACCTGATTACACAGGATAACAGATCAACACACTGTTCTGCTAGGGTCCTCTTCCCCCTCACCTGATTAGTCAGGATAACAGATCAACACACTGTTCTGCTAGAGTCCTCTTCCTCCTCACCTGATTACACAGGATAACAGATCAACACACTGTTCTGCTAGAGTCCTCTTCCCCCTCACCTGATTACACAGGATAACAGATCAACACACTGTTCTGCTAGGGTCCTCTTCCCCCTCACCTGATTACACAGGATAACAGATCAACACACTGTTCTGCTAGAGTCCTCTTCCCCCTCACCTGATTACACAGGATAACAGATCAACACACTGTTCTGCTAGAGTCCTCTTCCCCCTCACCTGATTACACAGGATAACAGATCAACACACTGTTCTGCTAGGGTCCTCTTCCTCCTCACCTGATTACACAGGATAACAGATCAACACACTGTTCTGCTAGAGTCCTCTTCCTCCTCACCTGATTACACAGGATAACAGATCAACACACTGTTCTGCTAGAGTCCTCTTCCCCCTCACCTGATTACACAGGATAACAGATCAACACACTGTTCTGCTAGGGTCCTCTTCCCCCTCACCTGATTACACAGGATAACAGATCAACACACTGTTCTGCTAGAGTCCTCTTCCCCCTCACCTGATTACACAGGATAACAGATCAACACACTGTTCTGCTAGAGTCCTCTTCCCCCTCACCTGATTACACAGGATAACAGATCAACACACTGTTCTGCTAGAGTCCTCTTCCCCCTCACCTGATTACACAGGATAACAGATCAACACACTGTTCTGCTAGGGTCCTCTTCCCCTCACCTGATTACACAGGATAACAGATCAACACACTGTTCTGCTAGAGTCCTCTTCCCCCTCACCTGATTACACAGGATAACAGATCAACACACTGTTCTGCTAGAGTCCTCTTCCCCCTCACCTGATTACACAGGATAACAGATCAACACACTGTTCTGCTAGAGTCCTCTTCCCCCTCACCTGATTACACAGGATAACAGATCAACACACTGTTCTGCTAGGGTCCTCTTCCCCTCACCTGATTGATTACACAGGATAACAGGATCAACACACTGTTCTGCTAGGGTCCTCTTCCCCCTCACCTGATTACACAGGATAACAGATCAACACACTGTTCTGCTAGAGTCCTCTTCCCCCTCACCTGATTACACAGGATAACAGATCAACACACTGTTCTGCTAGGGTCCTCTTCCCCCTCACCTGATTACACAGGATAACAGATCAACACACTGTTCTGCTAGAGTCCTCTTCCCCCTCACCTGATTACACAGGATAACAGATCAACACACTGTTCTGCTAGGGTCCTCTTCCCCTCACCTGATTACACAGGATAACAGATCAACACACTGTTCTGCTAGGGTCCTCTTCCCCTCACCTGATTACACAGGATAACAGATCAACACACTGTTCTGCTAGGGTCCTCTTCCCCCTCACCTGATTACACAGGATAACAGATCAACACACTGTTCTGCTAGAGTCCTCTTCCCCCTCACCTGATTACACAGGATAACAGATCAACACACTGTTCTGCTAGGGTCCTCTTCCCCCTCACCTGATTACACAGGATAACAGATCAACACACTGTTCTGCTAGGGTCCTCTTCCTCCTCACCTGATTACACAGGATAACAGATCAACACACTGTTCTGCTATGGTCCTCTTCCCCTCACCTGATTACACAGGATAACAGATCAACACACTGTTCTGCTAGGGTCCTCTTCCCCTCACCTGATTACACAGGATAACAGATCAACACACTGTTCTGCTAGGGTCCTCTTCCCCTCACCTGATTACACAGGATAACAGATCAACACACTGTTCTGCTAGGGTCCTCTTCCTCCTCACCTGATTACACAGGATAACAGATCAACACACTGTTCTGCTAGGGTCCTCTTCCCCCTCACCTGATTACACAGGATAACAGATCAACACACTGTTCTGCTAGAGTCCTCTTCCCCTCACCTGATTACACAGGATAACAGATCAACACACTGTTCTGCTAGAGTCCTCTTCCCCCTCACCTGATTACACAGGATAACAGATCAACACACTGTTCTGCTAGGGTCCTCTTCCCCCTCACCTGATTACACAGGATAACAGATCAACACACTGTTCTGCTAGGGTCCTCTTCCCCCTCACCTGATTACACAGGATAACAGATCAACACACTGTTCTGCTAGGGTCCTCTTCCTCCTCACCTGATTACACAGGATAACAGATCAACACACTGTTCTGCTAGGGTCCTCTTCCTCCTCACCTGATTACACAGGATAACAGATCAACACACTGTTCTGCTAGGGTCCTCTTCCTCCTCACCTGATTACACAGGATAACAGATCAACACACTGTTCTGCTAGAGTCCTCTTCCCCTCACCTGATTACACAGGATAACAGATCAACACACTGTTCTGCTAGGGTCCTCTTCCTCCTCACCTGATTACACAGGATAACAGATCAACACACTGTTCTGCTAGGGTCCTCTTCCCCCTCACCTGATTACACAGGATAACAGATCAACACACTGTTCTGCTAGAGTCCTCTTCCTCCTCACCTGATTACACAGGATAACAGATCAACACACTGTTCTGCTAGAGTCCTCTTCCTCCTCACCTGATTACACAGGATAACAGATCAACACACTGTTTCTGTCCTCTTCCTCCTCACCTGATTACACAGGATAACAGTCACTGTTCTCTTCCTCCTCACCTGATTACACAGGATAACAGATCAACACACTGTTCTGCTAGGGTCCTCTTCCTCCTCACCTGATTACACAGGATAACAGATCAACACACTGTTCTGCTAGGGTCCTCTTCCTCCTCACCTGATTACACAGGATAACAGATCAACACACTGTTCTGCTAGGGTCCTCTTCCTCCTCACCTGATTACACAGGATAACAGATCAACACACTGTTCTGCTAGGGTCCTCTTCCTCCTCACCTGATTACACAGGATAACAGATCAACACACTGTTCTGCTAGGGTCCTCTTCCCCTCACCTGATTACACAGGATAACAGATCAACACACTGTTCTGCTAGGGTCCTCTTCCTCCTCACCTGATTACACAGGATAACAGATCAACACACTGTTCTGCTAGGGTCCTCTTCCCCCTCACCTGATTACACAGGATAACAGATCAACACACTGTTCTGCTAGAGTCCTCTTCCCCCTCACCTGATTACACAGGATAACAGATCAACACACTGTTCTGCTAGAGTCCTCTTCCCCCTCACCTGATTACACAGGATAACAGATCAACACACTGTTCTGCTAGGGTCCTCTTCCCCCTCACCTGATTACACAGGATAACAGATCAACACACTGTTCTGCTAGGGTCCTCTTCCCCCTCACCTGATTACACAGGATAACAGATCAACACACTGTTCTGCTAGGGTCCTCTTCCTCCTCACCTGATTACACAGGATAACAGATCAACACACTGTTCTGCTAGGGTCCTCTTCCTCCTCACCCGATTACACAGGATAACAGATCAACACACTGTTCTGCTAGGGTCCTCTTCCTCCTCACCTGATTACACAGGATAACAGATCAACACACTGTTCTGCTAGAGTCCTCTTCCCCCTCACCTGATTACACAGGATAACAGATCAACACACTGTTCTGCTAGGGTCCTCTTCCTCCTCACCTGATTACACAGGATAACAGATCAACACACTGTTCTGCTAGGGTCCTCTTCCCCCTCACCTGATTAGTCAGGATAACAGATCAACACACTGTTCTGCTAGAGTCCTCTTCCTCCTCACCTGATTACACAGGATAACAGATCAACACACTGTTCTGCTAGAGTCCTCTTCCCCTCACCTGATTACACAGGATAACAGATCAACACACTGTTCTGCTAGGGTCCTCTTCCCCCTCACCTGATTACACAGGATAACAGATCAACACACTGTTCTGCTAGGGTCCTCTTCCCCCTCACCTGATTACACAGGATAACAGATCAACACACTGTTCTGCTAGGGTCCTCTTCCTCCTCACCCGATTACACAGGATAACAGATCAACACACTGTTCTGCTAGGGTCCTCTTCCTCCTCACCCGATTACACAGGATAACAGATCAACACACTGTTCTGCTAGGGTCCTCTTCCTCCTCACCTGATTACACAGGATAACAGATCAACACACTGTTCTGCTAGAGTCCTCTTCCCCCTCACCTGATTACACAGGATAACAGATCAACACACTGTTCTGCTAGGGTCCTCTTCCTCCTCACCTGATTACACAGGATAACAGATCAACACACTGTTCTGCTAGAGTCCTCTTCCCCCTCACCTGATTACACAGGATAACAGATCAACACACTGTTCTGCTAGGGTCCTCTTCCCCCTCACCTGATTACACAGGATAACAGATCAACACACTGTTCTGCTAGGGTCCTCTTCCCCCTCACCTGATTACACAGGATAACAGATCAACACACTGTTCTGCTAGGGTCCTCTTCCCCCTCACCTGATTACACAGGATAACAGATCAACACACTGTTCTGCTAGGGTCCTCTTCCCCTCACCTGATTACACAGGATAACAGATCAACACACTGTTCTGCTAGGGTCCTCTTCCCCTCACCTGATTACACAGGATAACAGATCAACACACTGTTCTGCTAGGGTCCTCTTCCTCCTCACCTGATTACACAGGATAACAGATCAACACACTGTTCTGCTAGGGTCCTCTTCCTCCTCACCTGATTACACAGGATAACAGATCAACACACTGTTCTGCTAGGGTCCTCTTCCCCCTCACCTGATTACACAGGATAACAGATCAACACACTGTTCTGCTAGGGTCCTCTTCCCCCTCACCTGATTACACAGGATAACAGATCAACACACTGTTCTGCTAGGGTCCTCTTCCTCCTCACCTGTTTACACAGGATAACAGATCAACACACTGTTCTGCTAGGGTCCTCTTCCCCCTCACCTGATTACACAGGATAACAGATCAACACACTGTTCTGCTAGGGTCCTCTTCCCCCTCACCTGATTACACAGGATAACAGATCAACACACTGTTCTGCTAGGGTCCTCTTCCCCCTCACCTGATTACACAGGATAACAGATCAACACACTGTTCTGCTAGGGTCCTCTTCCTCTTCACCTGATTACACAGGATAACAGATCAACACACTGTTCTGTTCTAACCCGGATGTCATAAGGTGAATGCACCAATTTGTAAGTCGCTCTGGATAAGAGCGTCTGCTAAATGACTTAAATGTAATGTAAATGTAACCCAACACACTCCAACCGACCCGTGTTCTGTTCTAACCCAACACACTCCAACCGACCCGTGTTCTGTTCTAACCCAACACACTCCAACCGACCCGTGTTCTGTTCTAACCCAACACACTCCAACCGACCCGTGTTCTGTTCTAACCCAACACACTCCAACCGACCCCTGTTCTGTTCTAACCCAACACACTCCAACCGACCCCTGTTCTGTTCTAACCCAACACACTCCAACCAACCTGTGTTCTGTTCTAACCCAACACACTCCAACCAACCTGTGTTCTGTTCTAACCCAACACACTCCAACCGACCCGTGACGAACAGATGATGATGACAATAATATGTGTGCCTCTTACATTTAGTCCCGCCTCCTCCCAGCGATAGCTGTTGTATTGGTCGATCATACACTGGGTCTTGTCAGTGAAGGCTGTGATTGATGCGTTGCTCCACCACTGGTCCATGTTACCATCCTTATCATACTTCCTCCCTAAACAAACACACGCACATTCTTTATAAAAGTGTGTTTGTTTGTTTGTGTGTAGTTGTAATGCACTGTATGTGACTCACCATTGTTGTCAAAGCCGTGTGTTAGTTCATGTCCTACAATCACTCCTATGGCTCCATAGCTAAGAGACCTGAACACACACACCAGAAATATGTTCATCGGCTAATGAATGGCTCTGCCAGTGTGTGTGTGTGTGTGTGTGTGTGTGTGTGTGTGTGTGTGTGTGTGTGTGTGTGTGTGTGTGTGTGTGTGTGTGTGTGTGTGTGTGTGTGTGTGTGTGTGTGTGTGTGTGTGTGTGTGTGTGAACTCACCGAGGATAGTCCCGCCCCCAGAAGAAAGGCTTCTGGAGCTCTCCAGCAGGGAACCCTGAGTAAAAAACACAGAACAGTTTGAATCCAGTGCCAACGCAATGTGTTTGAGTGTGTGTGCGCGTGTGTATCTTACTGATTTGATTGGTGGAGGAGCTGTAGAACGCATTGACTGTCGTGGGATTGGTGAACCACCTAGAACACACACCGAAAGAGACATCACAAGCAGGAAGTCAACCGCCAGGGTGGTTGCCATCAGTGATGTAGTGGTAAAACAATAGGTAGGTAAACGCTGACAGATATCTGCAGTGAATAGAGTAGTGTTGTACTGGCCTTTCTTTCACTAACACACTGTAGGGTTAGGGTTAGACCTAACCCACTAACACACTGTAGGGTTAGGGTTAGCCCTAACCCACTAACACACTGTAGGGTTAGGGTTAGACCTAACCCACTAACACACTGTAGGGTTAGGGTTAGCCCTAACCCACTAACACACTGTAGGGTTAGGGTTAGCCCTAACCCACTAACACACTGTAGGGTTAGGGTTAGCCCTAACCCACTAACCCACCTAGCTATTTAAAGATGAATGCACTGACAGGAATTGGCTCGGGATAACAGCATATGCAAAATGACTCAAATGTCATGAAAATGGAAGTAATGCTCCCAATACTTTCAATGCATTTTTCTACGATTGGTGGGTTTCTCCACCAGTGGTTTTGTCATAGCAGCTCACTCAGTGCGAGGGACAGTCCTCCGCAGCCAGTTGAGATCCGATTGGGCAATGAAACGCAGAGTCTGCATCACATTATCGAAGTAGTTGTCCTCAGAGAATACAAGCTACACACACACACACACACACACACACACACACACACACACACACACACACACACACACACACACACACACACACACACACACACACACACACACACACACGCGCACGCGCACACACACACGCGCACACGCACACACACACAGACACAGACACACACACACACAAATTAGTACACACACACTAATATATGGACACTAACATACATAAACACACATAGATTAATCCACACCTGTTTTATGTCTTGGTTGATGTAGGTGTCATTCAGTATGAACTCAGGATAGCCAACCTTGGCCAGGACTGTCTGAGCCTGGAGAGAGACAGAGAGAGACTACACCAGCATTTTGGATTAAGACAGACGGACAGACAAGCTAGACAAACAGACAGACAGAAACCTTTTCTATAGCTTTCTTCTTGGTCGGTCCATCCATCCAGTCGTTGTCTCTCTCCAGCATGTTGATGAACGCCCAGCGAACTCCTTCAATTAGCTCC
>NC_060179.1:202500-237500 GCF_021184085.1 Oncorhynchus gorbuscha | reverse complement strand
CAGAATGATAAGTAAATACAAGGCCTAGCCCAACTACAGAGACAGTATGATAAGTAAATACAAGGCCTGGCCCAACTACAGAGACAGAATGATAAGTTAGTACAAGGCCTGGTCCAACTACAGAATGATAAGTAAATACAAAGCCTGGCCCAACTACAGAATGATAAGTAAATACAAGGCCTGGTCCAACTACAGAATGATAAGTAAATACAAGGCCTGGTCCAACTACAGAATGATAAGTACATACAAAGCCTGGCCCAACTACAGAATGATAAGTAAATACAAGGCCTGGCCCAACTACAGAATGATAAGTGAGTACAAGGCCTGGCCCAACTACCGAGACAGAATGATAAGTTAGTACAAGGCCTGGCCAAACTACAGAATGATAAGTAAATACAAGGCCCAACTACAGAGACAGAATGATAAGTTAGTACAAGGCCTGGCCCAACTACAGAATGATAAGTAAATACAAGGCATGGCCCAACTACAGAGACAGAATGATAAGTGAGTACAAGGCCTGGCCCAACTACAAAGACAGAATGATAAGTTAGTACAAGGCCTGGCCCAACTACAGAATGATAAGTAAATACAAGGCATGGCCCAACTACAGAGACAGAATGATAAGTGAGTACAAGGCCTGGTCCAACTACCGAGACAGAATGATAAGTAAATACAAGGCCTGGCCCAACTACAGAATGATAAGTAAATACAAGGCCTAGCCCAACTACAGAGACAGAATGATAAGTTAATACAAGGCCTGGTCCAACTACAGAATGATAAGTAAATACAAGGCCTGGCCCAACTACAGAAGGATAAGTTAGTACAGGGCCTGGCCCAACTACAGAATGATAAGTAAATACAAGGCCTGGCCCAACTACAGAATGATAAGTTAGTACAAGGCCTTGGCCCAACTACAGAATTATAAGTAAATACAAGGCCTGGCCCAACTACAGAGACAGAATGATAAGTGAGTACAAGGCCTGGTCCAACTACCGAGACAGAATGATAAGTAAATACAAGGCCTGGCCCAACTACAGAATGATAAGTAAATACAAGGCTAGCCCAACTACCGAGAAAGAATGATAAGTTAGTACAAGGCCTGGCCCAACTACAGAATGATAAGTAAATACAAGGCCTGGCCCAACTACAGAGACAGAATGATAAGTTAGTACAAGGCCTGGCCCAACTACAGAATGATAAGTAAATACAAGGCATGGCCCAACTACAGAGACAGAATGATAAGTGAGTACAATGATGATAAGTGAGTGATAAGTGAGTACAAGGCCTGGCCCAACTACAGAGACAGAATGATAAGTTAGTACAAGGCCTGGCCCAACTACAGAGTTAAACTGGCCTGGCCCAACTACAGAGACAGAATGATAAGTGAGTACAAGGCCTGGCCCAACTACCGAGACAGAATGAAAAGTTAGTACAAAGCCTGGCCCAACTACAGAATGATAAGTAAATACAAGGCCTGGCCCAACTACAGAATGATAAGTAAATACAAGGCCTGGCCCAACTACCGAGACAGAATGATAAGTAAATGCAAGGCCTGGTCCAACTACCGAGACAGAATGATAAGTAAATACAAGGCCTGGTCCAACTACCGAGACAGAATTATAAGTAAATACAAAGCCTGGCCCAACTACAGAATGATAAGTAAATACAAGGCCTGGCCCAACTACAGAGACAGTATGATAAGTTAGTACAAGGCCTGGCCCAACTACAGAATGATAAGTAAATACAAGGCCTGGCCCAACTACAGAGACAGAATGATAAGTTAGTACAAGGCCTGGCCATACTACAGAATGATAAGTAAATACAAGGCCTGGCCCAACTACAGAGACAGAATGATAAGTTAGTACAAGGCCTGGCCCAACTACAGAATGATAAGTAAATACAAGGCCTGGCCCAACTACAGAGACAGAATGATAAGTGAGTACAAGGCCTGGCCCAACTACAGAGACAGAATGATAAGTTAGTACAAGGCCTGGCCCAACTACAGAATGATAAGTAAATACAAGGCCTGGCCCAACTACAGAGACAGAATGATAAGTGAGTACAAGGCCTGGTCCAACTACCGAGACAGAATGATAAGTAAATACAAGGCCTGGCCCAACTACAGAATGATAAGTAAATACAAGGCCTAGCTCAACTACAGAGACAGAATGATAAGTTAATACAAGGCCTGGTCCAACTACAGAATGATAAGTAAATACAAGGCCTGGCCCAACTACAGAATGATAAGTTAGTACAAGGCCTGGCCCAACTACAGAATTATAAGTAAATACAAGGCCTGGCCCAACTACAGAGACAGAATGATAAGTTAATACAAGGCCTGGCCCAACTACAGAGACAGAATGATAAGTTAATACAAGGCCTGGTCCAACTACAGAATGATAAGTTAGTACAAGGCCTGGCCCAACTACAGAATGATAAGTTAGTACAAGGCCTTGGCCCAACTACAGAATGATAAGTAAATACAAGGCCTGGCCCAACTACAGAGACAGAATGATAAGTGAGTACAAGGCCTGGTCCAACTACTGAGACAGAATGATAAGTAAATACAAGGCCTGGCCCAACTACAGAATGATAAGTAAATACAAGGCCTAGCCCAACTACCGAGACAGAATGATAAGTTAGTACAAGGCCTGGCCAAACTACAGAATGATAAGTAAATACAAGGCCTGACCCAACTACAGAGACAGAATGATAAGTTAGTACAAGGCCTGGCCCAACTACAGAATGATAAGTAAATACAAGGCCCGGCCCAACTACAGAGACAGAATGATAAGTGAGTACAAGGATGATAAGTGAGTGATAAGTGAGTACAAGGCCTGGCCCAACTACAGAGACAGAATGATAAGTTAGTACAAGGCCTGGCCCAACTACAGAGTTAAACTGGCCTGGCCCAACTACAGAGACAGAATGATAAGTAAATACAAGGCCTGGCCCAACTACAGAATGATAAGTAAATACAAGGCCTAGCTCAACTACAGAGACAGAATGATAAGTTAATACAAGGCCTGGTCCAACTACAGAATGATAAGTAAATACAAGGCCTGGCCCAACTACAGAATGATAAGTTAGTACAAGGCCTGGCCCAACTACAGAATTATAAGTAAATACAAGGCCTGGCCCAACTACAGAGACAGAATGATAAGTTAATACAAGGCCTGGCCCAACTACAGAGACAGAATGATAAGTTAATACAAGGCCTGGTCCAACTACAGAATGATAAGTTAGTACAAGGCCTGGCCCAACTACAGAATGATAAGTTAGTACAAGGCCTTGGCCCAACTACAGAATGATAAGTAAATACAAGGCCTGGCCCAACTACAGAGACAGAATGATAAGTGAGTACAAGGCCTGGTCCAACTACCGAGACAGAATGATAAGTAAATACAAGGCCTGGCCCAACTACAGAATGATAAGTAAATACAAGGCCTAGCCCAACTACCGAGACAGAATGATAAGTTAGTACAAGGCCTGGCCAAACTACAGAATGATAAGTAAATACAAGGCCTGGCCCAACTACAGAGACAGAATGATAAGTGAGTACAAGGCCTGGTCCAACTACCGAGACAGAATGATAAGTAAATACAAGGCCTGGTCCAACTACAGAATGATAAGTAAATACAAGGCCTGGTCCAACTACAGAGACAGAATGATAAGTGAGTACAAGGCCTGGCCCAAGTACAGAGACAGAATGATAAGTAAATACAAGGCCTGGCCCAACTACAGAATGATAAGTAAATACAAGGCCTAGCCCAACTACAGAGACAGTATGATAAGTAAATACAAGGCCTGGCCCAACTACAGAGACAGAATGATAAGTTAGTACAAGGCCTGGTCCAACTACAGAATGATAAGTAAATACAAAGCCTGGCCCAACTACAGAATGATAAGTAAATACAAGGCCTGGTCCAACTACAGAATGATAAGTAAATACAAGGCCTGGTCCAACTACAGAATGATAAGTACATACAAAGCCTGGCCCAACTACAGAATGATAAGTAAATACAAGGCCTGGCCCAACTACAGAATGATAAGTGAGTACAAGGCCTGGCCCAACTACCGAGACAGAATGATAAGTTAGTACAAGGCCTGGCCAAACTACAGAATGATAAGTAAATACAAGGCCCAACTACAGAGACAGAATGATAAGTTAGTACAAGGCCTGGCCCAACTACAGAATGATAAGTAAATACAAGGCATGGCCCAACTACAGAGACAGAATGATAAGTGAGTACAAGGCCTGGCCCAACTACAAAGACAGAATGATAAGTTAGTACAAGGCCTGGCCCAACTACAGAATGATAAGTAAATACAAGGCATGGCCCAACTACAGAGACAGAATGATAAGTGAGTACAAGGCCTGGTCCAACTACCGAGACAGAATGATAAGTAAATACAAGGCCTGGCCCAACTACAGAATGATAAGTAAATACAAGGCCTAGCCCAACTACAGAGACAGAATGATAAGTTAATACAAGGCCTGGTCCAACTACAGAATGATAAGTAAATACAAGGCCTGGCCCAACTACAGAAGGATAAGTTAGTACAGGGCCTGGCCCAACTACAGAATGATAAGTAAATACAAGGCCTGGCCCAACTACAGAATGATAAGTTAGTACAAGGCCTTGGCCCAACTACAGAATTATAAGTAAATACAAGGCCTGGCCCAACTACAGAGACAGAATGATAAGTGAGTACAAGGCCTGGTCCAACTACCGAGACAGAATGATAAGTAAATACAAGGCCTGGCCCAACTACAGAATGATAAGTAAATACAAGGCTAGCCCAACTACCGAGAAAGAATGATAAGTTAGTACAAGGCCTGGCCCAACTACAGAATGATAAGTAAATACAAGGCCTGGCCCAACTACAGAGACAGAATGATAAGTTAGTACAAGGCCTGGCCCAACTACAGAATGATAAGTAAATACAAGGCATGGCCCAACTACAGAGACAGAATGATAAGTGAGTACAATGATGATAAGTGAGTGATAAGTGAGTACAAGGCCTGGCCCAACTACAGAGACAGAATGATAAGTTAGTACAAGGCCTGGCCCAACTACAGAGTTAAACTGGCCTGGCCCAACTACAGAGACAGAATGATAAGTGAGTACAAGGCCTGGCCCAACTACCGAGACAGAATGAAAAGTTAGTACAAAGCCTGGCCCAACTACAGAATGATAAGTAAATACAAGGCCTGGCCCAACTACAGAATGATAAGTAAATACAAGGCCTGGCCCAACTACCGAGACAGAATGATAAGTAAATGCAAGGCCTGGTCCAACTACCGAGACAGAATGATAAGTAAATACAAGGCCTGGTCCAACTACCGAGACAGAATTATAAGTAAATACAAAGCCTGGCCCAACTACAGAATGATAAGTAAATACAAGGCCTGGCCCAACTACAGAGACAGTATGATAAGTTAGTACAAGGCCTGGCCCAACTACAGAATGATAAGTAAATACAAGGCCTGGCCCAACTACAGAGACAGAATGATAAGTTAGTACAAGGCCTGGCCATACTACAGAATGATAAGTAAATACAAGGCCTGGCCCAACTACAGAGACAGAATGATAAGTTAGTACAAGGCCTGGCCCAACTACAGAATGATAAGTAAATACAAGGCCTGGCCCAACTACAGAGACAGAATGATAAGTGAGTACAAGGCCTGGCCCAACTACAGAGACAGAATGATAAGTTAGTACAAGGCCTGGCCCAACTACAGAATGATAAGTAAATACAAGGCCTGGCCCAACTACAGAGACAGAATGATAAGTGAGTACAAGGCCTGGTCCAACTACCGAGACAGAATGATAAGTAAATACAAGGCCTGGCACAACTACAGAATGATAAGTAAATACAAGGCCTAGCTCAACTACAGAGACAGAATGATAAGTTAATACAAGGCCTGGTCCAACTACAGAATGATAAGTAAATACAAGGCCTGGCCCAACTACAGAATGATAAGTTAGTACAAGGCCTGGCCCAACTACAGAATTATAAGTAAATACAAGGCCTGGCCCAACTACAGAGACAGAATGATAAGTTAATACAAGGCCTGGCCCAACTACAGAGACAGAATGATAAGTTAATACAAGGCCTGGTCCAACTACAGAATGATAAGTTAGTACAAGGCCTGGCCCAACTACAGAATGATAAGTTAGTACAAGGCCTTGGCCCAACTACAGAATGATAAGTAAATACAAGGCCTGGCCCAACTACAGAGACAGAATGATAAGTGAGTACAAGGCCTGGTCCAACTACTGAGACAGAATGATAAGTAAATACAAGGCCTGGCCCAACTACAGAATGATAAGTAAATACAAGGCCTAGCCCAACTACCGAGACAGAATGATAAGTTAGTACAAGGCCTGGCCAAACTACAGAATGATAAGTAAATACAAGGCCTGACCCAACTACAGAGACAGAATGATAAGTTAGTACAAGGCCTGGCCCAACTACAGAATGATAAGTAAATACAAGGCCCGGCCCAACTACAGAGACAGAATGATAAGTGAGTACAAGGATGATAAGTGAGTGATAAGTGAGTACAAGGCCTGGCCCAACTACAGAGACAGAATGATAAGTTAGTACAAGGCCTGGTCCAACTACAGAATGATAAGTAAATACAAAGCCTGGCCCAACTACAGAATGATAAGTAAATACAAGGCCTGGTCCAACTACAGAATGATAAGTAAATACAAGGCCTGGTCCAACTACAGAATGATAAGTACATACAAAGCCTGGCCCAACTACAGAATGATAAGTAAATACAAGGCCTGGCCCAACTACAGAATGATAAGTGAGTACAAGGCCTGGCCCAACTACAGAATGATAAGTAAATACAAGGCCTGGCCCAACTACAGAGACAGAATGATAAGTGAGTACAAGGCCTGGCCCAACTACAGAGACAGAATGATAAGTTAGTACAAGGCCTGGCCCAACTACAGAATGATAAGTAAATACAAGGCCTGGCCCAACTACAGAGACAGAATGATAAGTGAGTACAAGGCCTGGTCCAACTACCGAGACAGAATGATAAGTAAATACAAGGCCTGGCACAACTACAGAATGATAAGTAAATACAAGGCCTAGCTCAACTACAGAGACAGAATGATAAGTTAATACAAGGCCTGGTCCAACTACAGAATGATAAGTAAATACAAGGCCTGGCCCAACTACAGAATGATAAGTTAGTACAAGGCCTGGCCCAACTACAGAATTATAAGTAAATACAAGGCCTGGCCCAACTACAGAGACAGAATGATAAGTTAATACAAGGCCTGGCCCAACTACAGAGACAGAATGATAAGTTAATACAAGGCCTGGTCCAACTACAGAATGATAAGTTAGTACAAGGCCTGGCCCAACTACAGAATGATAAGTTAGTACAAGGCCTTGGCCCAACTACAGAATGATAAGTAAATACAAGGCCTGGCCCAACTACAGAGACAGAATGATAAGTGAGTACAAGGCCTGGTCCAACTACTGAGACAGAATGATAAGTAAATACAAGGCCTGGCCCAACTACAGAATGATAAGTAAATACAAGGCCTAGCCCAACTACCGAGACAGAATGATAAGTTAGTACAAGGCCTGGCCAAACTACAGAATGATAAGTAAATACAAGGCCTGACCCAACTACAGAGACAGAATGATAAGTTAGTACAAGGCCTGGCCCAACTACAGAATGATAAGTAAATACAAGGCCCGGCCCAACTACAGAGACAGAATGATAAGTGAGTACAAGGATGATAAGTGAGTGATAAGTGAGTACAAGGCCTGGCCCAACTACAGAGACAGAATGATAAGTTAGTACAAGGCCTGGCCCAACTACAGAGTTAAACTGGCCTGGCCCAACTACAGAGACAGAATGATAAGTAAATACAAGGCCTGGCCCAACTACAGAATGATAAGTAAATACAAGGCCTAGCTCAACTACAGAGACAGAATGATAAGTTAATACAAGGCCTGGTCCAACTACAGAATGATAAGTAAATACAAGGCCTGGCCCAACTACAGAATGATAAGTTAGTACAAGGCCTGGCCCAACTACAGAATTATAAGTAAATACAAGGCCTGGCCCAACTACAGAGACAGAATGATAAGTTAATACAAGGCCTGGCCCAACTACAGAGACAGAATGATAAGTTAATACAAGGCCTGGTCCAACTACAGAATGATAAGTTAGTACAAGGCCTGGCCCAACTACAGAATGATAAGTTAGTACAAGGCCTTGGCCCAACTACAGAATGATAAGTAAATACAAGGCCTGGCCCAACTACAGAGACAGAATGATAAGTGAGTACAAGGCCTGGTCCAACTACTGAGACAGAATGATAAGTAAATACAAGGCCTGGCCCAACTACAGAATGATAAGTAAATACAAGGCCTAGCCCAACTACCGAGACAGAATGATAAGTTAGTACAAGGCCTGGCCAAACTACAGAATGATAAGTAAATACAAGGCCTGACCCAACTACAGAGACAGAATGATAAGTTAGTACAAGGCCTGGCCCAACTACAGAATGATAAGTAAATACAAGGCCCGGCCCAACTACAGAGACAGAATGATAAGTGAGTACAAGGATGATAAGTGAGTGATAAGTGAGTACAAGGCCTGGCCCAACTACAGAGACAGAATGATAAGTTAGTACAAGGCCTGGCCCAACTACAGAGTTAAACTGGCCTGGCCCAACTACAGAGACAGAATGATAAGTAAATACAAGGCCTGGCCCAACTACAGAATGATAAGTAAATACAAGGCCTAGCTCAACTACAGAGACAGAATGATAAGTTAATACAAGGCCTGGTCCAACTACAGAATGATAAGTAAATACAAGGCCTGGCCCAACTACAGAATGATAAGTTAGTACAAGGCCTGGCCCAACTACAGAATTATAAGTAAATACAAGGCCTGGCCCAACTACAGAGACAGAATGATAAGTTAATACAAGGCCTGGCCCAACTACAGAGACAGAATGATAAGTTAATACAAGGCCTGGTCCAACTACAGAATGATAAGTTAGTACAAGGCCTGGCCCAACTACAGAATGATAAGTTAGTACAAGGCCTTGGCCCAACTACAGAATGATAAGTAAATACAAGGCCTGGCCCAACTACAGAGACAGAATGATAAGTGAGTACAAGGCCTGGTCCAACTACCGAGACAGAATGATAAGTAAATACAAGGCCTGGCCCAACTACAGAATGATAAGTAAATACAAGGCCTAGCCCAACTACCGAGACAGAATGATAAGTTAGTACAAGGCCTGGCCAAACTACAGAATGATAAGTAAATACAAGGCCTGGCCCAACTACAGAGACAGAATGATAAGTGAGTACAAGGCCTGGTCCAACTACCGAGACAGAATGATAAGTAAATACAAGGCCTGGTCCAACTACAGAATGATAAGTAAATACAAGGCCTGGTCCAACTACAGAGACAGAATGATAAGTGAGTACAAGGCCTGGCCCAAGTACAGAGACAGAATGATAAGTAAATACAAGGCCTGGCCCAACTACAGAATGATAAGTAAATACAAGGCCTAGCCCAACTACAGAGACAGTATGATAAGTAAATACAAGGCCTGGCCCAACTACAGAGACAGAATGATAAGTTAGTACAAGGCCTGGTCCAACTACAGAATGATAAGTAAATACAAAGCCTGGCCCAACTACAGAATGATAAGTAAATACAAGGCCTGGTCCAACTACAGAATGATAAGTAAATACAAGGCCTGGTCCAACTACAGAATGATAAGTACATACAAAGCCTGGCCCAACTACAGAATGATAAGTAAATACAAGGCCTGGCCCAACTACAGAATGATAAGTGAGTACAAGGCCTGGCCCAACTACCGAGACAGAATGATAAGTTAGTACAAGGCCTGGCCAAACTACAGAATGATAAGTAAATACAAGGCCCAACTACAGAGACAGAATGATAAGTTAGTACAAGGCCTGGCCCAACTACAGAATGATAAGTAAATACAAGGCATGGCCCAACTACAGAGACAGAATGATAAGTGAGTACAAGGCCTGGCCCAACTACAAAGACAGAATGATAAGTTAGTACAAGGCCTGGCCCAACTACAGAATGATAAGTAAATACAAGGCATGGCCCAACTACAGAGACAGAATGATAAGTGAGTACAAGGCCTGGTCCAACTACCGAGACAGAATGATAAGTAAATACAAGGCCTGGCCCAACTACAGAATGATAAGTAAATACAAGGCCTAGCCCAACTACAGAGACAGAATGATAAGTTAATACAAGGCCTGGTCCAACTACAGAATGATAAGTAAATACAAGGCCTGGCCCAACTACAGAAGGATAAGTTAGTACAGGGCCTGGCCCAACTACAGAATGATAAGTAAATACAAGGCCTGGCCCAACTACAGAATGATAAGTTAGTACAAGGCCTTGGCCCAACTACAGAATTATAAGTAAATACAAGGCCTGGCCCAACTACAGAGACAGAATGATAAGTGAGTACAAGGCCTGGTCCAACTACCGAGACAGAATGATAAGTAAATACAAGGCCTGGCCCAACTACAGAATGATAAGTAAATACAAGGCTAGCCCAACTACCGAGAAAGAATGATAAGTTAGTACAAGGCCTGGCCCAACTACAGAATGATAAGTAAATACAAGGCCTGGCCCAACTACAGAGACAGAATGATAAGTTAGTACAAGGCCTGGCCCAACTACAGAATGATAAGTAAATACAAGGCATGGCCCAACTACAGAGACAGAATGATAAGTGAGTACAATGATGATAAGTGAGTGATAAGTGAGTACAAGGCCTGGCCCAACTACAGAGACAGAATGATAAGTTAGTACAAGGCCTGGCCCAACTACAGAGTTAAACTGGCCTGGCCCAACTACAGAGACAGAATGATAAGTGAGTACAAGGCCTGGCCCAACTACCGAGACAGAATGAAAAGTTAGTACAAAGCCTGGCCCAACTACAGAATGATAAGTAAATACAAGGCCTGGCCCAACTACAGAATGATAAGTAAATACAAGGCCTGGCCCAACTACCGAGACAGAATGATAAGTAAATGCAAGGCCTGGTCCAACTACCGAGACAGAATGATAAGTAAATACAAGGCCTGGTCCAACTACCGAGACAGAATTATAAGTAAATACAAAGCCTGGCCCAACTACAGAATGATAAGTAAATACAAGGCCTGGCCCAACTACAGAGACAGTATGATAAGTTAGTACAAGGCCTGGCCCAACTACAGAATGATAAGTAAATACAAGGCCTGGCCCAACTACAGAGACAGAATGATAAGTTAGTACAAGGCCTGGCCATACTACAGAATGATAAGTAAATACAAGGCCTGGCCCAACTACAGAGACAGAATGATAAGTTAGTACAAGGCCTGGCCCAACTACAGAATGATAAGTAAATACAAGGCCTGGCCCAACTACAGAGACAGAATGATAAGTGAGTACAAGGCCTGGCCCAACTACAGAGACAGAATGATAAGTTAGTACAAGGCCTGGCCCAACTACAGAATGATAAGTAAATACAAGGCCTGGCCCAACTACAGAGACAGAATGATAAGTGAGTACAAGGCCTGGTCCAACTACCGAGACAGAATGATAAGTAAATACAAGGCCTGGCACAACTACAGAATGATAAGTAAATACAAGGCCTAGCTCAACTACAGAGACAGAATGATAAGTTAATACAAGGCCTGGTCCAACTACAGAATGATAAGTAAATACAAGGCCTGGCCCAACTACAGAATGATAAGTTAGTACAAGGCCTGGCCCAACTACAGAATTATAAGTAAATACAAGGCCTGGCCCAACTACAGAGACAGAATGATAAGTTAATACAAGGCCTGGCCCAACTACAGAGACAGAATGATAAGTTAATACAAGGCCTGGTCCAACTACAGAATGATAAGTTAGTACAAGGCCTGGCCCAACTACAGAATGATAAGTTAGTACAAGGCCTTGGCCCAACTACAGAATGATAAGTAAATACAAGGCCTGGCCCAACTACAGAGACAGAATGATAAGTGAGTACAAGGCCTGGTCCAACTACTGAGACAGAATGATAAGTAAATACAAGGCCTGGCCCAACTACAGAATGATAAGTAAATACAAGGCCTAGCCCAACTACCGAGACAGAATGATAAGTTAGTACAAGGCCTGGCCAAACTACAGAATGATAAGTAAATACAAGGCCTGACCCAACTACAGAGACAGAATGATAAGTTAGTACAAGGCCTGGCCCAACTACAGAATGATAAGTAAATACAAGGCCCGGCCCAACTACAGAGACAGAATGATAAGTTAATACAAGGCCTGGTCCAACTACAGAATGATAAGTAAATACAAGGCCTGGCCCAACTACAGAATGATAAGTTAGTACAAGGCCTGGCCCAACTACAGAATTATAAGTAAATACAAGGCCTGGCCCAACTACAGAGACAGAATGATAAGTAAATACAAGGCCTGGCACAACTACAGAATGATAAGTAAATACAAGGCCTAGCTCAACTACAGAGACAGAATGATAAGTTAATACAAGGCCTGGTCCAACTACAGAATGATAAGTAAATACAAGGCCTGGCCCAACTACAGAATGATAAGTTAGTACAAGGCCTGGCCCAACTACAGAATTATAAGTAAATACAAGGCCTGGCCCAACTACAGAGACAGAATGATAAGTTAATACAAGGCCTGGCCCAACTACAGAGACAGAATGATAAGTTAATACAAGGCCTGGTCCAACTACAGAATGATAAGTTAGTACAAGGCCTGGCCCAACTACAGAATGATAAGTTAGTACAAGGCCTTGGCCCAACTACAGAATGATAAGTAAATACAAGGCCTGGCCCAACTACAGAGACAGAATGATAAGTGAGTACAAGGCCTGGTCCAACTACCGAGACAGAATGATAAGTAAATACAAGGCCTGGCCCAACTACAGAATGATAAGTAAATACAAGGCCTAGCCCAACTACCGAGACAGAATGATAAGTTAGTACAAGGCCTGGCCAAACTACAGAATGATAAGTAAATACAAGGCCTGACCCAACTACAGAGACAGAATGATAAGTTAGTACAAGGCCTGGCCCAACTACAGAATGATAAGTAAATACAAGGCCCGGCCCAACTACAGAGACAGAATGATAAGTGAGTACAAGGATGATAAGTGAGTGATAAGTGAGTACAAGGCCTGGCCCAACTACAGAGACAGAATGATAAGTTAGTACAAGGCCTGGCCCAACTACAGAGTTAAACTGGCCTGGCCCAACTACAGAGACAGAATGATAAGTGAGTACAAGGCCTGGTCCAACTACCGAGACAGAATGATAAGTAAATACAAGGCCTAGCCCAACTACAGAGACAGAATGATAAGTTTATACAAGGCCTGGTCCAACTACAGAATGATAAGTAAATACAAGGCCTGGTCCATCTACAGAATGATAAGTTAGTACAAGGCCTGGCCCAACTACAGAATGATAAGTAAATACAAGGCCTGGCCCAACTACAGAATGATAAGTAAATACAAGGCCTAGCCCAACTACAGAGACAGAATGATAAGTGAGTACAAGGCCTGGTCCAACTACCGAGACAGAATGATAAGTAAATACAAGGCCTGGCCCAACTACAGAATGATAAGTAAATACAAGGCCTAGCCCAACTACAGAGACAGTATGATAAGTAAATACAAGGCCTGGCCCAACTACAGAGACAGAATGATAAGTTAGTACAAGGCCTGGTCCAACTACAGAATGATAAGTAAATACAAGGCCTGGTCCAACTACAGAATGATAAGTAAATACAAGGCCTGGTCCAACTACAGAATGCTAAGTAAATACAAAGCCTGGCCCAACTACAGAATGATAAGTAAATACAAGGCCTGGCCCAACTACAGAATGATAAGTGAGTACAAGGCCTGGCCCAACTACAGAATGATAAGTGAGTACAAGGCCTGGCCCAACTACAGAGACAGAATGATAAGTTAGTACAAGGCCTGGCCCAACTACAGAATGATAAGTAAATACAAGGCCTGGCCCAACTACAGAGACAGAATGATAAGTTAGTACAAGGCCTGGCCCAACTACAGAATGATAAGTAAATACAAGGCCTGGCCCAACTACAGAGACATAATGATAAGTTAGTACAAGGCCTGGCCCAACTACAGAATGATAAGTAAATACAAGGCCTGGCCCAACTACAGAGACAGGATGATAAGTTAGTACAAGGCCTGGCCCAACTACAGAATGATAAGTAAATACAAGGCCTGGCCCAACTACAGAGACAGAATGATGTGTTATTATAAGGCCTTATCCATTTTCTCAAAAGTGGGGTTACAAGTTGATCAACTTTCAAAGCAGAATTACTTTCCCATTGTTCCTCAAATGCAGTGTATGATATACCATGCTTGGTCCTGATACAGAATAGGTTATTAGAAGGCCTAGTCCAACTACATGATAAGAAGTTAATGCTATCTATGTTTACAGAAGCCTGGAAGCTGTCTTGGTTGTGCACACACACAAGCATGCACACACATTCAGTCAGAGGGGTCACCTTAATTATGTAGTTGGTGGAGTTCTTGTCATCTGGGGCGATGTATAATCGAATCAGAACACTCTTGCTGTGTTGGTTCCTAATCTGAGCCAATGTCTGCAGCAGATCCCATCGTCCTGGTGACCAGAGCCACTCCCCCCCAAGCCCTTCCCCCAGGACGGGCCAGTGGAACTCAGGCTGCTGTAAAAGCTTCAACAGAGGACCACTGTCCACTTTCTCCAATATAGCTACACACAGACACACACAAACACACACTTTGTACCACTATAGCACGTGATGCTTTTCATGTAACCTCAGCTCCCATCTCGGCTTCCTCATGTGTGTGTGTGGTTGTAGGTTACCTTCGTCCATACAGGAGCGGTAGAAGACCTTGGCCTTCCTGACAGCTTCTATCTCATCTGAGTCTGATGGAGCCTCCAGCAAATCTACAACTCAGACAACATTTAGAGGTGGGGAAGTGTAGTCAGGGTATGAGAGTGTGTATGGGCTCATCTCTCTCTCTCTCACCCTTGAGTATGATATCAACGTGTTGGCGTAACCAGGGGTAGACGCCGTAAGAAGAGGAATCTTCAGGAATAGGGTTGTCTCTCAGCCAGCTACCACAGGAGAACCCATAGAAGTCGTCACAGGGAGACACAGCCCGGTCCATCTTACTGAGGATAGAACCAGCTACACACACATTACAAGTTGATTGCAACATTCTACATGCAACAATCCTGTAAAGTGGGTGGAGCCTACCTGCTTCAATACATTCTGGAGTTAAGCAGAAGACATCCTGATTGGCTCTCTGGGAAACTGAGGAAAAGGAGACCTGATAAAGATTACAACATATGTATGTATGTATGTATGTATGTATGTATGTATGTATGTATGTATGTATGTATGTATGTATGTATGTATGTATGTATGTATGTATGTATGTATGTATGTATGTATGTATGTATGTATGTATGTATGTATGTATGTATGTATGTATGTATGTATGTATGTATGTATGTATGTATGTATGTATGTATGTATGTATGTATGTATGTATGTATGTATGTATGTATGTATGTATGTATGTATGTATGTATGTATGTATGTATGTATGTATGTATGTATGTATGTATGTATGTATGTATGTATGTATGTATGTATGTATGTATGTATGTATGTATGTATGTATGTATGTATGTATGTATGTATGTATGTATGTATGTATGTATGTATGTATGTATGTATGTATGTATGTATGTATGTATGTATGTATGTATGTATGTATGTATGTATGTATGTATGTATGTATGTATGTATGTATGTATGTATGTATGTATGTATGTATGTATGTATGTATGTATGTATGTATGTATGTATGTATGTATGTATGTATGTATGTATGTATGTATGTATGTATGTATGTATGTATGTATGTATGTATGTATGTATGTATGTACGTCTGACCTACAAAGGAATCCCCCACAGACATTCACGCAGTCATCAGCTGTTTACGGTTTGAGTGTCATGGAGAAAGCTGACTCCATTTCAATAACACATATGCCAAACAGCTTACACACACACGCACGCACGCACGCACGCACGCACACACACAGACGTTAAAAAGAACCAAAGTAAATAAAATAGCCATTGTCTATTCACTTGCATGACCAAATGACCAAATACAGGAGTGTGTGTACTGTATCTACAGAAACATATATCATTAAAACAACATTTCACCACAAAAATGTTGGCTTCATACAATAACATGGACATAATAGTTACCACTTCCACCCCACCCTCAGCAACACACGCCTCAACCACTCCAGTTACTGCAACACCAGCTTTTTCAAGACTAAACTCACTCAGGGAAAGAGGTTGTGTGTGTAACTCTGTGTAAAACAGTAGTGAGTCTACTCACCCAGTATGACAGCAAGCAGCAGAGCGATGCAGAAACACACACATGCGGCCAGCGCAGCCTTTAGGACACGACTGTTTCCTTGTTCTGGTTTAGAAACACACACACTTAGAGGCTCCATCTCCATGTCTCCAATCAAAACAGACGCTCACACTACCTCACTTTCAGCCACCTCTTTGGTCTACAAATCTATATCTCTCTCCCTTGCCCTCTGTGTCTCTCCCTCCTTCCCTCTCTGTGTCTCTCTCTCCTTCCCTCTCTGTGTCTCTCTCTCCTTCCCTCTCTGTGTCTCTCCCACCCTCTCACTATGTCGGTCTCCGTATGTCTCTACTTTCCTCCCTCTCGCTCTGTGTCCGTATGTCTCTCTCTCTCCCACCCTCTCACTATGTCAGCCTCCGTCTCTCTCTCTGTAACTCACTCTCTCTCTGTCTCCGTATCTCTCTCTCTCTAGCCATAATCCTCTCCAAACTGTGGTTCAACCTACTTCTGTCTGACTCTCCTGCTCAAAGTGGACTCCCCCTCCCTCCCTCTGTCTCCTCCCTCTCTTTATCTTTCCCACGTTTCCCCTCCCTATATGCTACCCTCAGATACTTACAAGAGACAGCTCAATTACCTTCTGCTGAAACCATGGAACAGTCTGTGTGTGGGACAGTCTGTGTGTGGGACAGTCTGTGTGTGGGACAGTCTGTGTGTGGGACAGCCTGTGTGTGGGACAGCCTGTGTGTGGGACAGTCTGTGTGTGGGACAGTCTGTGTGTGGGACAGTCTGTGTGTGGGACAGTCTGTGTGTGGGCCAGCGTGTGTGTGGGACAGTCTGTGTGTGGGACAGTCTGTGTGTGGGCCAGCGTGTGTGTGGGACAGTCTGTGTGTGGGACAGTCTGTGTGTGGGACAGTCTGTGTGTGGGCCAGCGTGTGTGGGACAGTCTGTGTGTGGGACAGTCTGTGTGTGGGACAGTCTGTGTGTGGGCCAGCGTGTGTGTGGGACAGAGGGAAAGAGCGAGAAAGTAGCCAAACTGACTTGCACTAGTTAGACAAACATGTTGCTGTCATAGGTCCTATCATACCATCTGGTAGTATCTTTCTTGACTGCATCAAATCGTTGTAGAAAAGCTAGCTAGCTTCAGTAGCCAGCTAGCTTCAGGAGTCAGCTAGCTTCAGGAGTCAGCTAGCTTCAGTAGCCAGCTAGCTTCAGTAGCCAGCTAGCTTCAGGAGCCAGCTAGCTTCAGTAGCCAGCTAGCTTCAGGAGTCAGCTAGCTTCAGGAGTCAGCTAGCTTCAGTAGCCAGCTAGCTTCAGTAGCCAGCTAGCTTCAGGAGTCAGTTAGCTACAGTAGTCAGTTAGCTATAGTAGTCGGCTAGCTAATGTAGCACAGCTAGCTTCAGTAGTCAGCTAGCTAATGTAGCACAGCTAATTGAGGCAATTTAGTTGCGCTCCCATACTTGTCTATAACAATTCCATTCAGGGCTGCCAGAAAATGTGTGGTGAGGCGGCATCAGCACTTTCCAATCCCATGTTTGATTTAGTTTACGCAAAATGATGAGTAAAGAGCTGTTTTGTAGACCGATTTACATTTACATTTACATTTACATTTAAGTCATTTAGCAGACGCTCTAATCCAGAGCAACTTACAAATTGGTGCATTCACCTTATGACAAATTTGCCAGAAGATTTGTCAACTCGCACACAATATCTCTGCCCTTCACATCATAGTGCTGAAGGCTCTTGTCTTGACCAATCATCACTGTCCGGACCTATCAGATTCAAGGAAATCACAGGTCACAACGCATCCAAGCGTCCTCTCCACATTCCTCAGGTATTTATTCAGCGTGATAAGGCATCACTCCCGACAGACACAAGCAAAAACTCTTCCATAAATGTATTAGCCTACAGTATATTCATAAACACCAGCCATCTGACATGCTGGATTACATGGAAACAATCAAATAGTTCAGTCTTATCAACTGCTACTAAGAACAGCAGCTGCTACATGGAATAGAGCTATTATATGTCCCTCTAGCCAGGGTAAACCAAATCGGTAACGTGTGAGATCAAATTTGGTCATTTCTTCACACTTGGGCTGTCTAGGCTACCTAGACCTTTTCAATCCTAAATGATTAACTGCAATGAATCAATAAACACAAAAGCAGACAGAGTTCATGTTTAATTAAGCCTACAGTTGCACAGGGCATGACTACACAATACAATCCTATATAAAGCAAGATCAGCCCTGTGAGTTTTATTGTCCAATCATGTTGCTTTCTCTGTGTATAGGAAACCCCCCTAGTCCGTCTATAAAATATAATTCATATGAACAAGTACAAAGTTGTTGCAGTTTGACAGGCTTTTCATCCTCCCTAAGGCCAGGAGTTGTTTTTACACCATGTGACCTGATTATAAAAACTCTGGTCCCATCATTGCTCATACAATACTATCGCATAGCTAACTAAAAAGCAAACCTTTGATTCCTCTCTGATAGGACAACACTGGATTCCACATGTCTTCCTCTTAACTACTCACTGGGAAAACAACTACTTAAAATAGCTTTGGCATTCCTCCATGTCTGACAGGAAGAACACACCTCCTCTAGATCCAGTATTCAATATGTCTGACAGGAAGAACACACCTCCTCTAGATCCAGTATTCAATATGTCTGACAGGAAGAACACACCTCCTCTAGATCCTGTATTCAATATGTCTGAAGGCTGTTCACTACTGGAGAGGCCAAGTGGTCGATATAGGTCAAATAGAGACAAGTAGACATACTGTACACTTTTGCATTTCTGTTCTGTACACAGGTATTCACTCTCACAGACATTCACTTCTCCAGTTCATTCTACTGTTATATGCATTTTTAAATCACTTTCTCTCTCCCACATATACTCACACCAATGATGATGGGTTGCATAAATTGATCTCTAACAGCGTGTCTGTCTTCCTTCAGTGAGTGTGTGTCTTCCTTCAGTGAGTGTCTGTCTTCCTTCAGTGAGTGTCTGTCTGTCTTCCTTCAGTGAGTGTCAGTCTTCCTTCAGTGAGTGTCTGTCTGTCTTCCTTCAGTGAGTGTGTCAGTCTTCCTTCAGTGAGTGTGTCTGTCCATCTTCCTTCAGTGTGTCTGTCTGTCTTCCTTCAGTGAGTGTCTGTGTGTCTTCAGTGATTTTGTCTTCCTTCAGTGAGTGTCTGTGTGTCTTCCTTCAGTGAGTGTGTCTTCCTTCAGTGAGTGTGTCAGTCTTCCTTCAGTGAGTGTGTCAGTCTTCCTTCAGTGAGTGTCTGTGTGTCTTCCTTCAGTGAGTGTCTGTGTGTCTTCCTTCAGTGAGTGTCTGTCTGTCTTCCTTCCATTGAGTGTGTCAGTCTTCCTTCAGTGAGTGTGTCAGTCTTCCTTCAGTGAGTGTGTCTGTCTGTCTTCCTTCAGTGAGTGTCTGTCTGTCTTCCTTCAGTGAGTGTCTGTCTGTCTTCCTTCAGTGAGTGTCAGTCTTCCTTCAGTGAGTGTGTCAGTCTTCCTTCAGTGAGTGTGTCTGTCTTCCTTCAGTGAGTGTGTCAGTCTTCCTTCAGTGAGTGTGTCTGTCTGTCTTCCTTCAGTGAGTGTCTGTCTGTCTTCCTTCAGTGAGTGTCAGTCTTCCTTCAGTGAGTGTGTCAGTCTTCCTTCAGTGAGTGTGTCTGTCTTCCTTCAGTGAGTGTGTCAGTCTTCCTTCAGTGAGTGTCTGTCTGTCTTCCTTCAGTGAGTGTGTCAGTCTTCCTTCAGTGAGTGTCTGTCTTCCTTCAGTGAGTGTGTCTGTCTGTCTTCCTTCAGTGAGTGTGTCTGTCTGTCTTCCTTCAGTGAGTGTGTCTGTCTGTCTTCCTTCAGTGAGTGTCAGTCTTCCTTCAGTGAGTGTGTCTGTCTTCCTTCAGTGAGTGTCAGTCTTCCTTCAGTGAGTGTGTCTTCCTTCAGTGAGTGTGTCTTCTTTCAGTGAGTGTCTGTGTCTTCAGTGTGTGTGTCTTCCTTCAGTGAGTGGCTGTGTGTCTTCAGTGAGTGTCTGTGTCTTCAGTGTGTGTGTCTTCCTTCAGTGAGTGTGTTTGTGTGTCTTCCTTCAGTGAGTGTGTCAGTCTTCCTTCAGTGAGTGTGTCAGTCTTCCTTCAGTGAGTGTGTCAGTCTTCCTTCAGTGAGTGTGTTTGTGTGTAGCGTCATAGAGAAACATGGTATTTGCAAATCATATTAACATGACATCTCCCTGTGTTTGCATGTATTTTTTTTTATTTCTTGTTCTGGACACTGGGATGTTCTGGTCTCAAACGTAATCAGATCTGAAAAGACAGACCAGAGTGGTGTAGCCTTAGGATAGAGGTGACTGGTCTAACCATCGACAGACACTAACAGTACAAACACAATACAGAAGGGACCATTTCTGCATGAGGGCAGCAGGAAGTTCAGCAGTTAAAAACGCTGGGCCAGTATCCTTAAAAAGACATGACTTCCCTTGCAACCAAAACCACTCATCAAAAACACCTTCAGTTGTTCGGAATACAGAGAACTCTTTCACCCCTCCCTCCCATGTTTATACAAACCTCTATCCAGCCTGTCATTACTCTGAAGGAAATACACCATCCCCCTACACACTTCACTGTCTGAAACACATACATACACTACTAGATGTGTGTTATCATGACAAAGTTAAACACACAGACTGGAGACAGACACGAATCTCTGTGGTTAGACAGAAATAGAATCAGTATTTACTGACATTTGTCTGTGGGATACACACCCCAGTAAATTACACTATCACACACACACACACACACACACACACACACACACACACACACACACACACACACACACACACACACACACACACACACACACACACACACACACACACACACACACACACACACACACACACACACACACACACACACACACACACACAGGAATATGAAGAACTGAAAATTCCAGTGAGATTATTCCTCTTTATTTCACAGAGAAATTGGGAGAGAGCAATATATTTTAAATGTCTTTCTTTTGCAACTTCTGTGAGTATAATGTTTACTGTTCATTTTTATTGTTTATTATCAATTTCAGTTGCTTTGGCAATGTAAACATATGTTTCCCATGCCAATAAAGCCCTCGAATTAAATTAAATTGAGAGACAGACAGACAGAAAGAGTTGGGACAAATAGATAAAACAATAATGTATCATGAAATCCCTAGAAAACAGAAACACATACCTCCTCACAGCGCTTGTGACGCGACACACACACACATTCCAGAGAGTAGAGAAGGTGCAGCTGAACACAACATTTCCCCAGCATCCCTTAGTCACCATGTGCACCGCAGTGCCTGATGGGAACTGGAGTCTTTCAGAGAGGAGCAGGAAGAGACCCACAATGCCTTTGTGCGGAGGCACGGCACAGCACCCCGGGAGATAGTCTCTTGGCGTTGGTTGCCATGGAGGCGTTGGTGGTGGTTTGTAGTCATAGTTACCGTTACCGGGCAGTAACCATCCACAGCCCCAGCGCTACATTAGCAGCCAGCAGAGCACTTCCTCCCAGCAACAGGAAAAAGCCAATCAGCTCCCGGTGCTGCCGATCTGTAACCACAGTGACCAGCGTGGCCTCCAGCAGAGCGGAGAGCATCCATTGGCCATCGAGAGCGAAGCATGGAACAGAGTTGACCACGGCTAACGCTCCAGACAGGGACACAACGTATCTGATAAACACTGGGTTAAGATATATACAGTACAGATAGACAGTACACACACTGGGTTAAGATATATACAGTACATATACACACACTACACAAATTCCAAACCTTTCTAGCTACCTACTGTTCTGGAGGAGGCTTGTGATCAACCCTAACAGGTTGCTAGCGAGTTAGCATGGGGTTGCTAGCGAGTTAGCATGGGGTTGCTAGCGAGTTAGCATGGGGTTGCTAGCGAGTTAGCATGGGCTTGCTAGCGAGTTAGCATGGGCTTGCTAGCGAGTTAGCAGCAGTTTTAAGGGCTCCTGAACAATTGTGTAATTTTTTGTGTTTTTTTGGCTTCTTATCTTAACTTTTTTGGTACATGTTTCAGTCATCTTTTCATATGCGCGAAACATCAGAACAGCAATCACTAACCTCTATTTGGTTGAGGTTTTCTACTTCAAATCAAATCAAATCAAATTTATTTATATAGCCCTTCGTACATCAGCTGATATCTCAAAGTGCTGTACAGAAATGAGTCAGGGGTGAAGTACAGTGCCTTGCAAAAGTATTCATCCTCTTTGGCATTTTTCCTATTTTGATGCATTACAACCTGTAATTTAAATGGATTTTTATTTGGATTTCATGAAATGGACATAAACAAAATAGTCCAAATTGGTGGAGTGAAAAGAATTACCTGATTATAAAATAGAAAACAAAATGGAAAAGTGGTGTGCATATGTATTCACCCCCTTTGCTATGAAGCCCCTAAATAAAATCTAGTGCTACCAATTACCTTCAGAAATCACATAATTAGTTAAATAAGGTCCACCTGTGAGCAATCTAAGTGTCACATGATCTCAGTATATACACACCTGTTCTGAAAGGCCCCAGAGTCTGCAACACAACCAAGCAAGTTGCACCATGAAGACCAAGGAGCTTTCCAAACAGTTCAGGGACAAAGTTGTGGAGAAGTACAGATCAGGGTTGGGTTAAAAAAATATCAGAAACTTTGAACATCCCACGGAGCACCATTAAATCCATTAATATAAAATGGAAAGAATATGGCACCACAACAAACCTGCCAAGAGAGGGCCGCCCACCAAATCTCACGGACCAGGCAAGGAGGGAATTAATCAGAGGCAACAAAGAGACCAAAGATAACCCTGAAGGAGCTGCAAAGCTCCACACTGGAGATTGGAGTATCTGTCCATAGGACCACTTTAAACTCTCTTGGGTAGGGGGCAGTATTTTCATATCCTATTTAAAAGCGTGCCCAAAATAAACTGCATGGTACTCAGACCCAGAAGCTAGCATATGCATATAATTGGTAGATTTGGATAGAAAACACTAAAGTTTCTAAAACTGTTAAAATTGTCGAGTATAACAGAAGTGATATGGCAGGTGAAACCCAGAGGACAAACCATCCCCAAAAAAACAAACATTTCAGCCTACCACTGTTTTCAATGGCTGTCACTTTTATTACAAGGCGAAGTTCTCCCAGATTGCAGTTCCTAGGGCTTCCACTAGATGTCAACAGTCTTTAGAAAGAGTTTCATGCTGGTTTTTGGAAAAATGAGCCAGAAATTGTGGCTTTTCTAGGTGGCTCCCATTTTGGCTGTAGTTTTTCGAAAAGCGTGGAAGAGAGCGCGTTCTTTGGTATTTTTCTCCAGTAAAGACAATAACCATTCTCGGTCTTAAATTTGATCGTTTATTTGTTTATTATTAGGGTACCCAAGGTTTGATTATAAACATTGTTTGACTTGTTTGGAAAAGTTTATTAGTAACGTTTGGGATTCATTTTGATGGAGGGAAACTGGGTGGATTATTGACTGAAGCGTGCCAGCTAAACTGAGTTTTTATGATATAAAGAAGGCCATTATCGAACAAAAGGACTATTTGTGATGTAACTGGGACCTTTTGGAGTGCCAACAGAAGAACATCATTAAAAGGTATTTATTATATCGCAATTTCTGACTTTCGTGGCACACCTGCCTGGTTGAAATATGTGTTTCATGCTTTTGTATGCGGGGTGCTGTCCTCAGATAATCGCATGGAGTGCTTTCGCCGTAGAGCCCTTTTGAAACCTGACACAGCGGCTGGATTATCAAGAAGTTAAGCTTTATTTTGATGCATTACACTTGTGATTTTATGAAAGTTAAATATTTATAATTCTGTAGTTTGAATTTCACGCTCTGCAATATCACTGGATGTTGGCCAGGTGGTACGCTACCGTTCCACCTGCTCATAAGAAGTTAAGTCGTACACTCCACAGAGCTGGGAGGGAAATTCTTGAGGGAAACCGGTTTCAGTTTTCCAGAGATTTGAGACTGGGACTGAGACGGAGTTTCACCTTCCAGCAGGACAATGACCCTAAGCATACTGCTAAGGCAACACTCTAGTGGTTTAAGGGGAGACATTTAAATGTCTTGGAATGGCCTAGACCTAAAACCAATTGAGAATTTGTGATAGAACTTAAAGATAACTGTACACCAGCAGAACCCATCTGACTTGAAGGAGCTGGAGCAGTTTTGCCTTGAAGAATGGACAAAAATCCCAGTGGCTAGATGTGCCAAGCTTATAGAGACATACCTCAAGAGACTTGCAAATGTAATTGCTTCGAAAAGGTGGCTCTAAAAAGTATTGACTCTTCTTTGTGTTTTTTTGTGTTATTTCACAATAAAAAGTATTTTGCATCTTCAAAGTGGTAGGCATGTTGGGAAAATAAAATGATACACCCCCCCCCCCCAAAAAAATCAACTTTAATTCCAGGTTATAAGGCAACAAAATAGGAAAAATGCCAAGGGGGGTGAATACTTTCGCACACCACTGTACATACTGCCTGGACCAGACCCAAATCCACGACACTCGAAAAAGGAAGAGGCAGCGTTATAGAGGCAGGCGTACGGGATACCTGACGAGACTACGTTGGCGAGCAGATAAACCACCTCTACCCTCAGTTCTATTGGCGAATGTGTAATCACTGGAGAATAAACTGGATGAGCTCCCTTCAAGACTATTTACCAAGAGCTATTTACCACCACAAACCGATGCTGACACTAAAACCACACTCAACAAGCTGTATAAGGTCATAGGCAAACAAGAAAATGCTCACACAGAGGCAGCACTCCTAGTGTCCGGAGATTTTAATGCAGGAAAGGTCAAATGGATTTCAGTTAACTTCCACCAGCATGTCAGCTGTGCAACTAAAAGTGAAAAAAACTCGAGATCACATTTACTCCACACACAGAGACGCATACAACGCTCTCCCTCTCCCTCCATTTGGCAAATCTGACCATAACAGATTGGAGTATGTTACGGGATTCATCTGATGCCATTGGAGTTTACCACATCAATCACCGGCTTCATTAATAAGTGCATCGACGAAGTCGTCCCCACAGTACAGTGCATTCGGAAAGTTATCAGACCCCTTGCCTTTTCCAGATTTAGTTTAATTACAGCGTTATTCTAAAATTGATTAAAACGTCCCCCCCTCAATCTACACACAATACCCCATAATGAAAAAGCAAAAACAATTTTTGCAAATTAATTAAAAATGGAAATGTCACATTTACATAAGTATTCAGACTTTTTCTCAGTACTTTGTTAAAGCACCTCTGGCAGGAATTACAGCCTCGAGTCTTCTTGGGTATGACGCTACATGCTTGGCACACCCGTACGGGGGAGTTTCTCCCATTCTTCTCTGCAGATCCTCTCAAGTTTTGTCAGGTTGGATGGGGAGCGTCGCTGCATAGCTATTTTCAGGTCACTCCGGAAGCATGGTGGTGGCCGGGCGACTCAAGGACATTCAGAGACTTGTCCCGAAGCAACTCTTGATTTGTCTTGGCTGTGTGCTTAAGGTTGTTGTCCTGTTGGAAGGTGAACCTTGGCCCAGTCTGAGCTCTCTGGAGAAGGTTTTCATCAAGGATCTCTCTCTCTGTACTTTGCTACGTTCATCTTTCCCTCGATCCTGACAAGTCTCCCAGTCCCTGCCACAAAACATCCCCATAGCATTATGCTACCACCACCATGCTTCACCGTAAGGATGGTGCCAGGTTTCCTCCAGACGTGACGTGGCAATCAGGCCAAAGAGCTCAATCTTAGTTTCATCAGACCAGATAATCTTGTTTCTCATGGTCTGAGAGTCCTTTGTGCCTTCATGTCATGTGCATTTTAATGAGCAGTGGCTTCCGTCTGACCATTCTACCATAAAGGCCTGATTGGCGGAGTGCTGCAGAGATGGGAGAACCTTCCAGGAGGACAACCATCTCCACAGAGGAACTCTGGAGCTCTGTCAGAGTGACCATCAGGTTCTTGGTCACCTGCCTGACAAGGCCCTTCTTCCTTGATTGCTCCATCAGCACTAGGAAGAGTCTTGGTGCTTCTAAACTTCTTCCATTTAAGAATGATGGATGCAACTGTTTTCTTCAGGACCTTCAATGACACAATCTCTATGGACAACTCCATCGACCTCATAGTTTGGTTTTTGCTCTGACTTGACAGTGCAACTGAGGGACCTTATATAGACAGGTCTTTCCAAATCATGTTCAATCAATTGAATTTACCACAGGTGGTGTCGTGGAAAAAAACATAACGAAGGCCTGGCCATTGGTTTCTTTATTTTTGCCCTACGTTTTATCACACACAACTCACCTGTGAATATTGGTGAAGTGGTCTTAATACCATTTTTGATTTATTGTGTGGGGTCTTTTTAATTTGTTTGTAAACCAGGTAAGCAGAATTACGGAAATATTTGAAAGGTTTGAAATGAGTTTGGAACAGGGAAAGGAAATACTTAATGGGGTTGAATGACCTCTGTTCTGACTTCCTGATGAGGCCTGAACACACGCACTAGAAAGACTGAGGACATTGGGTGACATTTAAATGGGCTATGTAAACACTAATAATTAGGAAGAAGTTCATAAATTAGCAATAGTCCTATGTGTGATTCAGAACACGAGAAGGAGAGAGCCTGCTGCCCTGAGGGACACCTGTCTTTAGTGTATTTTACCATTACCTTATGGGATACAATTATTTCCTTATGTTGTTGTCATTCTAAATTTGATTTGTTATTGTTATCTGTTTTTCGTATATATTTTAATCTCACTTTCCATCTACTTACTTTCCTGCAACCCGCCTCACCCAATGTGGTACGGATCTGCTATTTTTCTATACCTTATAACTGGAACCTCCATCAGAAGCTAGCCAGCAAACTAGTTACTAGCTAAAAGTCATTGTTTGCCACTGCTAGCGGTCTTCACCTTTAGCTCGGACACTAGCCAGCTTTAGCTTGGCTAGTCTGCAAAGGCACAAAATATCAACCCAGAGCTTATCTGCTTTTCTCCATCACATCCCCGGATTCCTGCCGCAAGCTCTGCACCATTACATCGCAGCTAGCTAGCTGCAACCGAGTCGATACTGTTAGCCAATGCCTCTGTCCCGAAGCAAGCACCAGTTAGCCTTGAGCTAGGCCCATCTCCCGGTCAGCCGACGGAGTATACCAGCTAATTTTTAGGCTACAATACCTCTTTTGCCAATTGGCCTGGGCCCTTTATTGTCGACACGGAGCCCCGCCGATCCATCACGACTGGTCTGTCAACGTAATCCTCCAGGCCGGCTCGGTCCTCCCCTCCCGCTCCGTGGCTCGATGACTCATTGCGAGCTCACAGAACAGGGCTCCGGGCAGCCGAGCGGAAATGGAGGAAAACTCGCCTCCCTGCGGACCTGGCATCCCTCCTCTCTACATTTTCCTCCTCTGTCTCTGCTGCTAAAGCCACTTTCTACCACTCTAAATTCCAAGCATCTCCCTCTAACCCTAGGAAGCTCTTTGCCACCTTCTACTCCCTCCTGAATCCCCCCCCCCCCTCCTCCCTCTCTGCAGATGACTTCGTCAACCATTTTGAAAAGAAGGTTGACGACATCCGATCCTCGTTTGCTAAGTCAAACGACACCTCTGGTTCTGCTCACACTGCCCTACCCTGTGCTCTAACCTCTTTCTCCCCTCTCTCTCCAGATGAAATCTCGCGTCTTGTGACGGCCGGCCGCCCAACAACCTGCCCGCTTGACCCTATCCCCTCCTCTCTTCTCCAGACCATTTCCGGAGACCTTCTCCCTTACCTCACCTCGCTCATCAACTCATCCCTGACCGCTGGCTACGTCCCTTCCGTCTTCAAGAGAGCGAGAGTTGCACCCCTTCTGAAAAAACCTACACTCGATCCCTCCGATGTCAACAATTACAGACCAGTATCCCTTCTTTCTTTTCTCTCCAAAACTCTTGAACGTGCCGTCCTTCTCCCGCTATCTCTCTCTGAATGACCTTCTTGATCCAAATCAGTCAGGTTTCAAGACTAGTCATTCAACTGAGACCGCTCTCCTCTGTATCACGGAGGCGCTCCGCACTGCTAAAGCTAACTCTCTCTCCTCTGCTCTCATCCTTCTATATCTATCGGCTGCCTTCGATACTGTGAACCATCAGATCCTCCTCTCCACCCTCTCCGAGTTGGGCATCTCCGGCGCGGCCCACGCTTGGATTGCGTCCTACCTGACAGGTCGCTCCTACCAGGTGGCAGTGGCGAGAATCTGTCTCCTCACCACGCGCTCTCACCACTGGTGTCCCCCAGGGCTCTGTTCTAGGCCCTCTCCTATTCTCGCTATACACCAAGTCACTTGGCTCTGTCATAACCTCACATGGTCTCTCCTATCATTGCTATGCAGACGACACACAATTGATCTTCTCCTTTCCCCCTTCTGATGACCAGGTGGCGAATCGCATCTCTGCATGTCTGGCAGACATATCAGTGTGGATGACGGATCACCACCTCAAGCTGAACCTCGGCAAGACGGCGCTGCTCTTCCTCCCCAGGAAGGACTGCCCGTTCCATGATCTCGCCATCACGGTTGACAACTCCATTGTGTCCTCCTCCCAAAGCGCTAAGAACCTTGGCTTGATCCTGGACAACACCCTGTCGTTCTCAAGCAACATCAAGGCGGTGGCCCGTTCCTGTAGGTTAATGCTCTACAACATCCGCAGAGTACGACCCTGCCTCACACAGGAAGCGGCGCAGGTCCTAATCCAGGCACTTGTCATCTCCCGTCTGGATTACTGCAACTCGCTGTTGGCTGGGCTCCCTGCCTGTGCCATTAAACCCCTTCAACTCATCCAGAACGCCGCAGCCCGTCTGGTGTTCAACCTTCCCAAGTTCTCTCACGTCACCCCGCTCCTCCGTTCTCTCCACTGGCTTCCAGTTGAAGCTCGCATCCGCTACAAGACCATGGTGCTTGCCTACGGAGCTGTGAGGGGAACGGCACCTCAGTACCTCCAGGCTCTGATCAGGCCCTACACCCAAACAAGGGCACTGCGTTCATCCACCTCTGGCCTGCTCGCCTCCCTACCACTGAGGAAGTACAGCTCCCGCTCAGCCCAGTCAAAACTGTTCGCTGCCCTGGCCCCCCAATGGTGGAACAAACTCCCTCACGACGCCAGGACAGCGGAGTCAATCACCACCTTCCGGAGACACCTGAAACCCCACCTCTTTAAGGAATACCTAGGATAGGATAAGTAATCCCTCTCACCCCCCCCCTTAAGTTTTAGATGCACTATTGTAAAGTGACTGTTCCACTGGATGTCATAAGGTGAATGCACCAATTTGTAAGTCGCTCTGGATAAGAGCGTCTGCTAAATGACTTAAATGTAAATGTACCACTGAGGAAGTACAGCTCCCGCTCAGCCCAGTCAAAACTGTTCGCTGCTCTGGCCCCCCAATGGTGGAACAAACTCCCTCACGATGCCAGGACAGCGGAGTCAATCACCACTTTCCGGAGACACCTGAAACCCCACCTTAGTATCCAGGTCTGTGCCCCAAAAAATCCAGCTGTCCAGAAATAAGTCTCCCACTGTTGCCGCTTGTTATAGACCACCCCTCATCACTATCAAATGCTCCCTAAAGCACTTCAGCGAGCAGGCCTCTCTAGACGACCTGGCCATGGTATCCTGGAAGGATATTGACCTCATCCCATCAGTAGAGGATGCCTGGTTGTTCTTTCAAAGTGCTTTCCTCAACATCTTAAATAAGCATGCCCCTTTCAAAAAATGTTGAACTAAGAATAGATATAGGCCCCTGGTTCCCTCCTGACATGACCAGCACAAAAACATCCTGTTGCCTACTGCATTAGCATCGAATAGCCCCCACAATATGCACATTTTCAGGGAAGTCAGGAACCAATATACACAGTCAGTCAGGAAAGCTATGGCTAGATTTTCCAAAAGAAATTTGCATCTTCTAATTCCCAAATAAATAAGCCGGGCTAGACACCTGTTCAACCTCTCTTTCGTATCATCTGAGATACCTAAAGATTGGAAAGCTGCAACAGTCATCCCCCTCTTCAAAGGGGGAGATACTCTAGACCAAACTGTTACAGACCTATATCCATCCTGCCCTGCCTCTCTAAAGTCTTCGAAAGCCAAGTTAACAAAACAGATCACCGACCCTTTAAAATCCCACCGTTCCATCTCCGCTATGCAATCTGGTTTCTGAGCTGGTCATGGGTGCACCTCAGGTCTAAAACGATATAACTGCCATTGATGAAAGACCGTACTGTGCAGCTGTCTTCATCGACCTGGCCAAAGCTTTTGACTTTGTTAATCACCGCATTCTTATCTGCAGACTCAATAGCTTGGTGTCTCAAATGACTGCCTTGCCAGGTTCACCAACTACTTCTGTGTCAAATCGGAGGGCCTGTTGTCCGGACCTGTTGTCCGGACCTCTGACAGTCTATATGGGGGTGCCACAGGGTTCAATTCTCAGTCCAACTCGTCTGTATATATGCAGACGACACCATTATGTATATATCTAGCCCTTCTTTGGACACTGTGTTAACCTGTTTGGGGTAGGGGGCAGCATTTTCACTTGTGGATTAATAGCGTGCCCAAACTGAACTGCCTCCTACTCTGTCCCAAATCCTAATATATGAATAGTATTATTAGTTTTGGATAGAAAACACTGAAGGTTCTAAAACTGTTGGAATCAAGTCTGGGAGTATAACATAACTTATTTAGCAGGCAAAACCCAGTGGACAAACCATTCAGATCTTTCTTTTGGAGGTCACTGTCTTTTCTATAAGCTTTCATGGGGAATCCAGAATTCTAATCGACTTTCCTGCAGTTCCTACCGATTCCACTGAATGTCACCAGTTTGTAGAAATTGGTTGAGGTTTTTCCTTTGCGTAATGAAGAAGTACCATAGCTCAGAACGAACGTCACTTCATGTGTACCTTTTGATAGAGGCGCGTAACCAGAAAAGTAGCGTTTGTTTTGCTCCTGTATTGAACACAGATCATCCCGTCTTTAATGTGATCGATTATATACGTTTACAAATACCTAAAGTTGTATTACAAAAGTAGTTTGTAAAAAAAATAAAAAATAAAAGACATTTTGGATATATCCACGGAATTAATCGAACAAAAGAACCATTTGTGGGACATATTGGAGTGCCAACAAAAGAAGCTCAAAGGTAAGGCATGATTTATATTTTATTTCTGCGTTTTGTGTTGCACCTGCAGAGTTGAAATATGCTACTCTCTCATTGTTTACTGTTGTGCCATCATCAGATAATAGCAACTTATGCTTTCGCCGAAAAGCCTTTTTGAAATCTGACATGTTAGCTGGATTCACAACGAGTGTAGCTTTAATTTGCTATCTTGCATGTGTAATTTAATGAAAGATTGATTTTTACAGAAATGTATTTGAATTTGGCGCTCTGCATTTTCCCTGGCTATTGGCCATGTGGGACGCAAGTGTCCCGCCTACCCCAGAGAGGATAACAAACCTCCAGATGAATGCCATACAACACTCCTTCCGTGGCCTCCAACTGCTCTTAAAATGCTAGTAAAACTAAATGCATGCTCTTCAACCGATCACTGCCTGCATCCATCCGCCCGACTAGCATCACTACTCATCACTACTCGGTTCGCAACAAAGCCTCCTTCACTCACGCCACCAAACTTACCCTAGTAAAACTGACTATCCTACCAATCCTCGACTTCGGCGATGTCATCTACAAAATGGCTTCCAATACTCTACTCAGCAAACTGGATGCAGTTTATCACAGTGCCATCCGCTTTGTTACTAAAGCACCTTATACCACCCACCACTGCGACCTGTATGCTCTAGTCGGCTGGCCCTCGCCCTCGTCGCCAGACCCACTGGCTCCAGGTCATCCACAAGTCAAAGCTAGGTAAAGCTCCACCTTATGTCAGTTCACTGGTCATGATGGCAACACCAATCCGTAGCACGCGCTCCAGCAGGTGTATTACATTTACATTTAAGTCATTTAGCAGACGCTCTTATCCAGAGCGACTTACAAATTGGTGCATTCACCTTATGACATCCAGTGGGACAGTCACTTAACAATAGTGCATCTAAAACTTAGGGGGGGTGGGGTGAGAGGGATTACTTAACCTATCCTAGGTATTCCTTAAAGAGGTGGGGTTTCAGGTGTCTCCGGAAGGTGGTGATTGACTGTATCTCACTGATCATCCCTAAAGCCAACACCTCCTTTGGCCACCTTTCCTTCCAGTTCTCTATTGCCTGTGACTGGAACGAATTGCAAAAATCCTTGAAGTTGGAGACTTATCTCCCTCACCAACTTCAAACATCTGCTATCTGAGCAGCTAACCGATCGCTGCTGCTGTTCATAGTCCATCGGTAAATAGCCCACCCAATTTACCTACCTCATCCCCATACTGTTTTTATAAATTTATTTTTCTGCTCTGTTGCACACCAGTATCTCTACCTGTACATGATCATCTGATCATTTATCACTCCAGTGTTAATCTGCTAAATTGTAATTATTTGCCTACCTCCTCATGCCTTTTGCACACAATGTATATAGACTTCCTTATTTAAAAAAAATAGTGTTATTGACTTGTTTATTGTTTACTCCATGTGTAACTCTGTGTTGCTGTCTGTTCACACTGCTATGCTTTATCTTGGCCAGGTCGCAGTTGTACATGAGAACTTGTTCTCAACTGGCGTACCTGGTTAAATAAAGGTGGAAAAAAAATTATATACATATCCTAGCTTCTGGGCCTGAGTAGCAGGCAGTTTACTTTGGGCACGTTTTTCATCCAGACGTGAAAACACTATCCCAAAGAGGTTTAAAATGCAGCAAAACATGGATTTCTGGATGACATAGTACAATTGGCTTGAACATGTTTTAGTATGTTTATAACTATGAAAGTGGACTAGCATTAGTGACTAACATCTTAACCGTTAGATAAATCATTCTATGTGCAAATGTTTTTGTAGCCGGAAGTTAAGTACATACGCAGACAGACTTTTTGCATAAGAGTGTGCCAAATGGGTAACATGACTATTGTAGTGGAGCATCTGAAAGAGCTCAGTGGTGATTGGAATCCATTTGGATGGGTTCAGTTATAATTTTTTTAAATAATATTTATTGTGTTAAGAAATTGTGCAGCAAAGCCGTTGAAACTATTCTTGCCATGCCATTACTGACCGCTGAAGGAGAGGCCTCAGAACCCTATTTACCTGATTTACTTCCTGTCTGATTACAGGTCTGATTATAATCCATAACATCGAGTTAAAAAACATTAAGTTAATGGTGCACCATGCTCACGGCAGGGGTGAATAATGTTCCCACGGTAGAGTTAAGGCCCTACCGTCATGGTGACCCTGTGGCTATATGGACAGTCTCAACGAAACTATTGCCTTGTGTGTGGTGAAAAAGTATGTACTGATGTTTAAATTCATACATTCCTTTCCCCCTTCTGAGAATGTAAAGGGTTGAAACTCAATGACAATTGTAATATACTAAGTGTAAGAAAGTATTTCCTTTTCCCACGTGTTAACGCTTGTTTAGTGTTAACGCTTGTTTAGTGTTAACGCTTGTTTAGTGTTAACGCTTGTTTAGTGTTAACGCTTGTTTAGTGTTAACGCTTGCTTAGTGTTAACGCTTGCTTAGTGTTAACGCTTGCTTAGTGTTAACGCTTGCTTAGTGTTAACGCTTGCTTAGTGTTAACGCTTGCTTAGTGTTAACGCTTGTTTAGTGTTAACGCTTGTTTAATGTTAACGCTTGTTTAATGTTAACGCTTGTTTAGTGTTAACGCTTGTTTAATGTTAACGCTTGTTTAGTGTTAACGCTTGTTTAGTGTTAACGCTTGTTTAGTGTTAACGCTTGTTTAGTGTTAACGCTTGTTTAGTGTTAACGCTTGTAAGTCATGTTCTATTAGGTTGAGAGTCTTAAAAAGGGAAGAAATGTCATGGGAAATTACATAATTAGTCATGCTATCCTATGTTTTAATGTATAAAGAATTGTCTCGTTATATGCTAGTGTTTTTCCTAACCTGATACAAAGTTGTCTGTGTGACTTACGTCATCAGACTGGGCGTAAAGCTAAGGTCCGCTCGGGTGGGACCGCAGCATGTGACATCCCATGGGTTTACCATCTACAGAAAGTCACATGTATGGAAACTTACAGAAAGGTGCGCATTATAGCATGTGTTGTTGTGTACGCAGTTAGCGCGAAGGCTCATCCGTCTATCAACCTTGTGCTATCTTAAATCTGCATAGACAACTAATTGCAATTTACACACAATATGTTGAATGTCACATTTACAAAAATGATGTGCTTCTTTATAAAAGCTAAGAACCGAAACAGTTTGAGATTTTCAACCATGCACTGTTGAGTGGATGGTTGATTCTCCATTTTTGCAAATCTTATAATAAAGTGTTGTTTGAAATAATCTGCAGTCTCTCATCCTATAGAATTGCTAACACAGTGGACTCTAATCAAGTTGTAGAAACATCAAGGAAGATCCATGGAAACAGGATGCACCTGAGCTCAATTTCC